>NC_134412.1:85476467-85493967 GCF_038048845.1 Mixophyes fleayi | reverse complement strand
CGGCTTGCCTTTACCAGTTAATACCGTTAGCAGAGCATCTGTCCGGCATAGGAATATCTTTAGTTTCAGCATTTTTTTTGTATTTATTTATTATGGTTCATTTACATAGCGCTAGAAAATGACGCAGTGCTGTACAGAGACTATTGACTCCTTCACATCAGTCCCTGCCCCATGCGAACATGGGGAGAACATAGAAACCACACAGATAGGGCCTTGGTTGGAATCGAACCCATGACTCCAGTGCCGTCCTTTTAATTACTACAGTACTGAGTCTGACCATGTGATCTGAGCGGGATTAGTTGGACATTATCTGTGAAAGTATCACAGTTTACGTTCATGGAAAAAATAACTGGCACCTGTACAAGCAAAATCCGTTCCACTTTGAGGGTAAATCGTGAGATTTGTTTGGATGGTGTTCAAGGGTATTTCAAAATCCATCTCTGCGCTGGGAATTCAAATCAAGATTTAATATGTTTATTGTCCTTTCCCGTCCAGACAGTTTCTTGCAGCCGTATAGCTCTAAATTTAGAGTTATCTGGGGAGTTGGGTTTTGTATGGTTTGAATAAGAATTGTACTCTTGACCTTTTTATACCGGATAGCATTTTCCTGCAGTCTTTAAAAAAAAAAACCAAAACAATATTTGAGGTGCTCTTATGGTAAAGTGAGCTGTGAAGGTAGCATTGTATAACATTGCCAGCAAACTATTAATACTCAAATGGGTTCTACGTACGGAACCCTCAGATTCATGTTGCTACTGTTGATGTGTTGCAGTAATATAAGGGCAACAAGGTAAAAGTCTTAAAATAAATTCAGGATACTCAATAGGGATTAGTCTGTTATTTAAATGTAAGAGTATCAATTTGCTGTCATTTACGATAGATTTAAAGCACATTTCTATTTATTCATCTGTATTACAAAATTGGATCACTGGCTTGTGGGAAAAAGTCAATCCTGTGTTGGGAACCCCTGATCAGAGCTGTAACTTACAATATTAGCACCTGGGGCCAGAAGGAAAACTGCGTCTAGTCCTTAATTTTAACCAAATGAACCTTAAATATTCACGAACTGCGCCCCCCTTCAGCGTTGCCCTCTGGGCGGTCACCCCTCTCGCTCACCCTAGTTATGGCCCTGCCTCTGATCTAGAATAAACTTGGGCAATCTTGTTGGCTGTCCAGCTGTTGTGAAACTTCAGCTTGTATTTAGAGCATGCTGGAACTTGCAGTTCCACAAGAGTTGGAGAGACAGAGGATTGCCACCGCAGATTTAAACTTAAACATTATAATAGTATGTAATATTTAAAAAAAAAAAAATCATCCCGCACATTGAAGCTAATGCCATAATGTCACCTAGAGGTTGGTAGCAATGAGTATCTGTATTTCATGTAGACCACAGAGGTCCTCTCGTTAAGCTCACTGGTGAGAGAGACCATGGGGGTTTATGTCGCAGAGACCCTATATTGTATATTAAAGTTACCTCAAATATTAGAAATAATAAGGTGATTACCTCACTTAGCAACTTCATAAATGACACATTAAACAGGAATTCGTATGTTGTAATATAGGATGAATCTAACATTCCTCAGAGATTACTACATCTCTGTTTTCTAAAACAAATGATTCTGATTCCTGCTATATGTCTATAAAAGACCTTCCCAAGTCACTGACTTGGAGCAATAAACGCCTGTGTTACCTGCACTGTACTCATCAGCAGACCTTCTCGACTTGTTTAGGCAGCTCGTGTTGCTTATGTCAGAGTATTTCTTAGTATTTTCCTTGCGCTCTGTATATATTACAGTACTGTTTACTTTGGGAGCTCGTAGCCAGCCCAGGCTGAGTTTATAGGCTTAACTAGAAGCTACTGAGTCCCACAGGAAGATTTTTTAAAGGGGCGAGGTTGTAAAACTGATGTAAATCAGGTATTTATTAAAGCCATAAAGAGACAATTCTAGTATAAGTTTTTATTTGCGTTTAGTTCCATTAGGCAGCATGGTGGTGTAGTGGTTAACACTTCTGCCTTACAGCACTGGGGTCATGAGTTCAATTCACGACCATGGCCTTATCTGTGAGGAGTTTGTATGTTCTCCCCGTGTTTGTGTGGGTTTCCTCCGGGTGCTCCGGTTTCCTCCCACACTCCAAAAACATACTGGTAGGTTAATTGGCTGCTAACAAATTGACCCGAGTCTGTCTGTCTCTGTGTGTCTGTGTGTGTATGTTAGGGAATTTAGTCTGTAAGCCCCAATGGGGCAGGGACTGTTGTGAGTGAGTTCTCTGTACAGCGCTGCGGACCTAGTGGCGCTATATAAATAAATGATGATGATTAGGTAGTTCCTTGGTAGGGGTCTCTCAACTTCCTCCTGGGACCACGACTCTTACCTCTAACTAACCGCCAGTTAAGCTGCCCTGACGACATGGAGAGCAGAAAGCTGTCGGCGCGTTTAGGTGGTCTGGTATAATTCCTCTGCACTGTAGGTGTGTAGTGTATGCTCCACCTGATTGGACAGGAGCCGCAGCCAATACCATCAGGTTGTGCATACACTGCTCACACCCTGTCCTAGGTTCTTGAATAGCTTAGATGGGTTTGATGCCTTACAGACTCTAAGCACTGCTGCCGACCCCATCTTTGTTCATATAGACAACATGCTGCCGGGGGGAGTGATGAAAGCTGTACAGGGGGAACCCCACACACCGTTCTCCCTCTATAATCCTATATATGGTGTATTTGCATTATATTAAGAATTCTTGTATGTTCCATAAATATTATACTTTCCTTATATTTTATTCTAACAGGTTCCATTCTGGCCCGTAACGTCTCCACCAGGTCATGCCCTCCCCGCACCAGCCCGGCTTCTGACGTTGAGGAAGATGAAGAGGAGTTAATGGATGACAAGGGGTAGGTTCTCATTTACCAGGCTTTGTCTAAATTAAAGGTCTTTCTACGGATCACAACAGAGAAATAGGGGCCAGCATTTGTTTCCCTTGTATGAAGGGTTTGAGAGCGCGCTATGTTTTATACCACAGATCAGTCTAGTCTAGAGCTGTAATTACACCGTCTACCAGTTTAATTACCGTTGTGGCTCTCACCAATTCCCTTCTTCATATTTAAAAATTGAACCACAGTCACTTCCCTGCCAAGGTTTAAGTTCATTCATCGCTGCAGTATAGCCACGCAGTAAAGTCTGACAGCTCTGCAGTAATGTTCCATGAGAGAGGCCTTCCTTCCACAGACTAATTCAAGTCATAAGGGGACATGTAAGGAAACTGCTGCACAAGAGTTCTTTGGGCTTTAACGACCAATGAGATTGTAACTGTGTTATTTAGATAAAGATAGCAAGTGTCTTGTTGCTCGGGGTTACGGAACCTTTTATATCGATCATGTGAGAGTCAAACATGGCAGCGGGATCATGGGAAGCCATATTGGATGAGATGCGGATGTTTGTCTCCCGTCAACTGTAACATTTTGTTCAGTCTTTTTAAAGTTTGTTAAGTCACAAGACGGGCAGCAGAGCCCCCTCCTCATCATGGTATCATATTCCAGTCCCGCCACGGCACCGCGTGCCAGTCCTGCCACGGCACCGCGTGCCAGTCCCACTAGGTACCATATTAAAGCCCCACCAGTTTCAAACTATACCATAGATTGACCTCAGTGGGTAAAACTCCGTTAATTAGTACCACATAACCTATATAGTTAACAATTCACTTTGCCAACGTCAACTCATTTAAATTATGAAATCGGTAATTAAAAATATAACTTAAATGCAACATGTTATATATACTGTATTTTATATATATATTTTTTTTTAGAAAAAAATGTAAGTCCTGTTACCAAAACAAACACAATCAATGCAAACATTCTAGTAACTCAAGATACATTGACGCATTGTCAGATATTATCTGTCTTTGGTTCTAGTATTGCTTAGATTTAACTCTTTAAGTAGCAAAGTGCTATATTTTAGTTACCTTTGCAGGAAAACAAACATAATATTGTATAGGATGGTGAAAATATAATATAATATATATATATATATGTATTTATATATATATATTATTTTTATATATATATATATTATTTTTATATATATATATATTATTTTTATATATATATATATATATATATTATTTTTATATATATATATATCTCAGAACCATGTACTCAGGACTACTATGCAAAAAATATCAATATGAAATTTGGATTGATATTGATTTTAAGTTATGGGTGTACACAACTAATGTGTCAAGGGAGCTTATTATAATTTAAGAAAGTGTGATCGATCCATTGACGGACTTAATTAAACCTGTCTATCTTGTATTCCCGTGCGTTCTAACCGCTCATCAGATAAGGCTGCTGAGTGTTGCTGGATGCTGACCACCCACCTGGATACTTTGTGACTGTAATCAATGAATAAACAATCCTGTTAGTAACGATGCCTGCTCCTGTCACCTGTGTAAAGATCACACCTTTACAAACACAATCAGAGCCGACCATCTCCGTCACGATACAACGTTCTGTGCACCGAGGGCTGGTGAACACCTGTCCGCTGATACTGAGATTCTCACACATTAACTGATGCATTAAAAGTGCACTAAACATAGGAGACAGAAGAGTCATTGGTGCCGTCCCACCATCGCTTTGTAAAATATTAATGTTGCGTTTTTAACTTTAGAACGCAGGGGGCTCTAATTTTATGTGCTAATGTGCGGAAAGCGCTACGGAATTTGCTGGCGCTATATAAGTAAATGTTGATGATGATGAAGTACAATGGATAGTATTGGTAAACACAGTATGGAAAGCTCATGGGAAAACACATCCCTTTTTAGCTTAAATGCGTTTTAAAGCATGTGTTCATTTTCACGTGTGTAAATGAGTTCTTAATATATAAGGGCATAGGCAAACCGAGGGAGGGTTTCCTAGTACCTGGAAACCCCCCTCCAAGCCTGGGGCACTGTATAATTGAGGTGGCTGGACCCTGCTCCCACTTCACACGGCTCTGTTTGAAAAGGGAGAGCTGCGTGCACCTAACAGTAGTGCACGCAGCATTGCCCATGTATATTATGGGGATAGGAAGAGTTGGAGAGCAGCCAAGCACTGTCTAAAATTATAGCCATGCCCCCATGCATGCTGGTCACGCCCACTGGCAGCGTGGTGTGGAAACCCCCCTCTACAAATCCTGCGTTTGCCCCTAACGGAGCAACAATACCTAGAGTGGGTACACACTACAGGTTTTTTCCTCCCTATTATACCAATCACACGATACACGACCGTTGGGTACGATAATGCATTAATGTGTACCATCCCGCAATCATGTCTTATCATTACAAAGCAAATCATATCGTATTGTTTGATTTTATAAATGGACTAAAAATCTCTATACACGATGGAACGATGCTGTTCCAATCCTGCAGTGTGTATGCACTCAGGACCGTCAGTGTCCATAGATCTTTATGGAGTGTACACAGTCACCATCTGCTCAGCCGATGGTTATGACAGATGAAGAGCACAGATCTGACGGTAAAACGTGTATAATGTGTACACAGGAATCGGCTGCTGATCGGGACTTTCAGTCGTCGATAAAATCGTTAACGATATCGCGTCGGGAGACGTTTTCTGTAGTGTGTATCCAGCCTTACTCTGAGACCTCGGTATTACAGCTACTAGTCAGGTGTGGCTGAGATTGCAAAACCAATCTAATTCAATATAAGAATATAATGTAACATCAGTTTGGCATACCTCTCTTACAGAATGTGACTAACACAAAGGACGATCGCCCTATCTGATCATCTTACATTGAGCAGAGCTGCCATAAATTACGGACGGAAAGATATTTGCTATGCAAATAGAAATGATAGATCGGAGGATATTTGCTATGCAAATAGAAATTGTGGATGGAAAGTTGTTTGCTGAGTCGGCTACCGGTCTATTATCCTCGTCAATAAAATATTGTACCTGTTCCCCTCTGAGCGCTCTTTGTCCCTCTCCCCAAACTGAATGACCTTCCTGTTTTTAACTAGTCAGAATTCTCTCTCCGATGCACCCAGTGACCTCCTCCAGTTGGCACTTGTAATGTTTCTCCGGAGACAAGTGCAGACAGTCTGCTGATCTGTACTGTTTTCCCCTGATATTTAAACCGCCTGACGCCCATTATTTAGCTATCGCTCTGCAGTTCAGTGCAGTGAAAGCTGTGGGTTCACCTCCTGGGCAATATTCTCTTCCATGTTTAATGGGTACCCCGTAAAACGCAAGCCTTGGCACTTCTGAAAAGAAAGCTTTCACCGTCCAAAATGATCTACCTTACACTGGCTTAGCTTTACAAGAACCGTTTATGTTGGAGTGAAAACACAGACAGGGAGATTGCCGTGGAGCGTTCACTTATTTTCTGTGTGAGAAAGAAGTCATGCAGTTTTGTAATCTTAGTATTTTTAGCTTATAAAAGACACGCAAACTTGTATACATGCACACAGCAGTGGAAGTAGGGGGTATACGGGGGTATGTTATACCGCTACTTCCCTTACTGCCTTCATTGCAAGATTAATAAATTACATTCACTTACAATCCCATTACATTTTTAATGCTGCCGCTTCTAAATCCCCATTCCGCCACTTCTAAATCTCCATTCCACCGCTTCTAAATCCCCATTTTGCCACTTCTGAATCTTCATTCCGCCGCTTCTGAATCTTCATTCCGCCGCTTCTGAATCTCCATTTCGACCACTGCATACACACGTTCACATATACATACACATACATACATGCACGTTCATACGTTTGTTCTCTGAAACCATTTTAAATGGTAAATGATTTGATACTCCTGTTCTACTTACAAACAAGTGAACTTCGCAATCCCAATTCATAGGATAAAACACAAGTCGGATTTCTCTTTGCAATTTATTATATTCCAAAAAATAACTTTTGTTTGTTTATTATTCTGTTACTATAAACCTCCTTTTTGCATTAGAAGTCATTTATATGTTTTATTTCTGTAGTCCATGCAGCATTTAAATAAAAACTATGTACATTTTTTACTCACTACTTTAAAAACATTGGGACAAATCTATGTAAAACCTGAACATGAAATAAAATCTGACTATTATTTTTTTTTTTGCATAGTCTGCACGTAAAAAAAAAATAATATATGCGAATGCACCAACATAACTACTTCTAACCTGCACCAACAGCTTACCTATATAATGCAGCTAATCAGATAAGATGTGAGTGTTATTTCAAAATTAAACATGTACACAAATTTACTATCCAGTTTGTTTATTAACTCACGACCACACGTTACGTAGAGAATCCTCACAAATTTACTATCAATTGTTAATATATTTAGACGTTAAGGGGTAGATTCCATTCCCTGCGTTGTTCTAAAGAACATCCGCGTTGTTCAATACATCAATACCGTTAGTACAGTAATTTTAACACGGATTTATACTATCGGCTCATCGTTGAAATTACCATACTAACCGTAATAAAGCGCGGGGAATTGAATCGCCCCCTAAATATGTTTACATGTTCTATTGCTAAGTGGCTACACTTTATCGAATTTATACGTTACTCCTCTATTAAAAAAAAAAAAAAAAAAAAAAAAACCCAACATTTTTTTTCTACTTTTTTATATTCCAAATTTTCCCCACATGAACTTTCGGCTTTTGTGGGACAACAGATGGTGTCGCACGCACATAAAATGTGCCCTCTGCATGTGTTCTTCCTGAAACCATTTATAAAAGGGTGACGACCCCGTCTTACTTAGCAACAAGTGGATTTCAGATAGTAAACCTGGTCAGTCATGTATAATGTTCTGAACATTTTTTTTCAGATCATTTACTTCAGAATCATAAATCTGATTTTCGGAGAGATCCCTGGTCTCTGGGAGACAGATTGTGATTTCTTTCCTCCGTTGTTACTCTATTAGGTTCAGGGGCTGGTTAGAACTTCAAGTCAGGACTGGGACAGTGGATGTGGAGAAGAGGCCGATGATTTGGGCCCAAGAATACTGGTTGGCAGTCCAATAATTTACACACCTATTTATTGACATGGGTGCAGGCTGTAACCGCTTTAATGGCTGTCAAAATGGGTGGGGTCTGTTGGCTACCTGGAATGGGTGTGTTTATAGGCGGGGCCTGGACAATTGTTAACCGTACCCCCCAACATGTCTGTCCCTGGCAGCGGAACAGGGGGAGGGGCATAGGCAAACCGAGGAGGGTTTTTTTTTTAGTGCCTGGAAACCCCCTCCAAGCCTGGGACATTGTAAAATTGAGGTGACTGGACTCTGCCCCCGCTTCACACAGCTCTGCTTGGAAAGGGAGAGCTGCGTGCACCTAACAGTAGTGCATTCAGCATTACCCATGTATATTATGGGGATAGGAAGAGTTGGAGAGCAGCCAAGCACTGTCTAAAATTATAGCCACGCCCCCTTGCATGCTGGTCACGCCCACTGGTGGCGTGGTGTGGAAACCCCCTTCTACAAATCCTGCGTTTGGTCACATCACACAGGGGGCATGATCATGATGTGGCGGGTGCATGTCCACGTGGGATAGAGCCCTAAAATAGGGACTGCCCTGCTGAATTCAGGGCAGTTGGGAGGTATGGTTAACCGAGCGTCAAGAGTTGGAGAACCAGAGCTGTAACTATAAATGTTGGCACCTAGGGCAAGAAGGAAATGACATGCCCCCTCAATTGTAACCAAGTTAGCGTTAAATATTCACTCTCAGCGCCTCATTTCATACTTGCGTCCTGGGTGTCTGCCCCTCTCGCCATGTGTTACCTCCATCTCCTTTAGGGCCGCAATTTCATTCTAAAGACACATGTAACACACTGATTTTGGCTTCCATCAGACAACCAAGGTGCTGCAGAATTTAGCTGGTCTGTGGCTGTCCTGAGTTAACCAGACCGGTTGATGAGACTGATCGCTATCAGACGGAGAATTTGGGGTCACTGCTGTGTTTTCCCTGATGGGAGTGGACAGAACGAAGTGAATTCACTCCTGCCAGGGGTGATGTCTCTAATACACCACATATTGTTTTTGGAAGCCCGTAATTATTTTGATATCCCTGCCAAGTTCAGCATCATTAGATTGTGTTCTGACACATCCATTCTCTCCCACTTCCTGCTCATACTGATGCATAGGGTGTGTTTAGATCCTGACCACAAGCAAATTCCCTGGTACGCCCAGCTGCTAAAGCAAATAAGAGGGAGAGTGAATCGTTCTGTCAAGACAACGTTCTGGAGATTCGGTCTGTCACCCTGAAATCGTTACAGCAGAGCAGTTTAAAGGCAAAATATAGCCTGTTATACCTTTATGTGTCTCTAAATATTCAATATGTAGGCTGCTGCAGAAAGAGCCTTCTGTGTGCTGGCATTTATAGACAGGAGTGACAGCTGTCATACTGCTTCTTTGAAATAACCCATTTTTCCAGTGGAACAGTGCCCCCCAGTGGCTGCTTATCATCAGACCAGGTGGAATACTTCATCATCATCACCATTTATTATATAGCGTCACTAATTCCGCAGCGCTGTACAGAGAACTCACTTACATCAGTCCCTGCCTCATTGGGGCTTACAATCTAAATTCCTTAACACACAGACAGACACACACACACAGACAAAGACGCAGACTTGTTTGATTGTGCCAATTAATGATTGCTTATGAAATGCAAAAAGCACCAATACGCAGTCCTTCTTTATTTCCTTCTTGCATGTACTTGTCCATCAAGCGCAGTTTAAAGTACACGCCCACGGTCTTTTGAGACAGTACCGTAACATGAGTTTGCGTTTAGCTTTGCGGGTTTGTAGATGAACTGGAAAATGCACATGGAGGAAGCGATGAAAATGTTACATCATATATTACATTATTCTTTGTTGAAGGGCACAGAGATAAAAACTGTGCCCTCCCACACAGCAGGGGAACACCCCCACCCCTAATTGTGCCCTGTCCACCCTTTTATCTAATTTAAATAACCTTGTCCTGCAAAATGATACCTAATGTCGAAGTCCACCCATCTCCTCACATAGGACACCGCACATGCCTGTAACTCACAAAGGGGCATATTTAACAAATCACGGTAGTGCACTATTGTGCACTTACCGTGGAATTAAAGTCCCGATGTGCCCTCCGCAAATTTATTAAAGGTGCATCGCAGCAGATATCATGGATATCTGCTGCTTTGCACTCCTGATCGTTTTTGCGAGCAGTCACCATTCAACAGAATGGTGACTGCTCCTGGCCGCAATCTAACAAGTCCCGAAAAATGTTTTTTTTCGGGAACTTGTCTTGATAATGTACCAGCTGAAGCTGGCGTACATCGTCCGAATTGAAGACATCCACTGCTGTCAGCTCTGCTCCGGAGAGCAGAGCTGGACAGCGCATGTGTGGAGGGATCACATGATCCCTCCCTGTCACTCAGCGCTCTCTCTCTGCAACGATAGTTGCAGAGACAGAGTGGGGACTTTGTGCGCATGTGCACTGCACATGCGCAATTGAAGGAAGAAGAGGAGATCCCGAGACAGCGCATCCGAAGATGGAGGTAAGTGTGATTTTTTTTCTATCACAGAAACAGCAGTTTTTCGGAACTGCTGTTTGTGTTCCCTTTTTAATAAATGTGAGAAATAGTTCAATCCTTATCCTTGCGATAAGGATTGATAACTATTTCTCACTTTTGCCGAATAATGATAAATGTGCCCCAAACACTGCTATGTCAGCCCATAAATCCATACCCTTTTGCGTAAATTGGGACCATTTGCATGTGACTTTGAGGCTGATAGTCCACACAATAATGTAAGTGAACGGATCTGTACATACAGACATCCTGACAAGCAGTCACTGTACTTTACATCAATATTTAACGCTCTGTACAATATCGTTTCTATGGCAGCACTTATTAAGTACATAGTACATAATTCTGCAGGGAAGCTTTTCAAACACACTTTTATTGCTTTATTAAAGTGAGGACAAAGTACAACTTTTTGTATATACGGTACTATTAACAGGTGTTGTTCAATGCCCGTGTGTGGGCAAGCCCAAAGATTTATACATGGAGCTTCTAAATAATGATGTTGCAAAAATAAATATTATGGTTAAATGTTACTTGAATCAACATGTTTGCAGAGAAGGTGAATTTTTTGAAACTGAAGAAAAGTTTTGTACCCTATAGCAGCCAATCGGACATTTCCTTTAATTTCCTAAACACTTTGCGTTAAATAACGTTTTGCGTTAAATAACAGTTTAAAAAGCAGTTGCTATGGGTTACACCACCTCTTCTACTTCTGCACCAGGTTACATAAATGTTTCTCTGAGCAGTGACCATATACTTAACCAGATATCTACAGAAAAATATTTTCGATCACGGATCCCAAACAATTTTTACATGAGATACACATGAGTGCATGTTCTTTTAGGCTGTCTTAGAAGCCTGTTTATAAATTGCTCTTTCTTGCCCAGGTGCTTGAAAGCCAATCACATTCAGGAGCGTAAGTGATCTTCCATTAATAACATGAACATAGTAGATTATTAAGACTTGTAAATATTGTTTTGTGTGAAAAATATCCATTTGCAGTTCTTAGATTGGCCTATAGGGGACCTCATAGATCTTTCAGGGAAGGGAAAGCACTCCTACTATGAATGCCAGTAAGCAGACCGTTCCCTGTCAAAGAAAACTAAACATTACAGGAAGAGTCCTGCATCTGGGAATTATTGGTAGAGCCATGTAGATGATCACAATCTGCCTTTGTGTTGCAGATGTGGAAACACAAGAGTCCTCATTCCATCCTTTACATAATAACAGGACGGAGATGAAAAACCATCATTCCATCCTGTACATAAAAGCAGGATAAAGATGCAGAGCTGTCATTCCAACCTGTACATAAAGATCTGCCCTACAGTTGTATTTCTATGTACAGGATGGAATGACGTCTCTGCACAGTTCTGACCAGGTTTTTATGTATGGGATGGAATGATGGCCTCACACCTCTGCCCTGTTTCTATGTATGGGATGGAATGATGACCTCACACCTCTGCCCTGTTTCTATGTATGGGATGGATGATGGCCTCACACCTCTGCCCTGTTTCTATGTATGGTATGGAATGATGGCCCCACACCTCTGTTCTGTTTCTATGTATGGGATGGATGATGGCCTCACACCTCTGCCCTGTTTCTATGTATGGGATGGAATGATGGCCCCACACCTCTGTCCTGTTTCTATGTATGGGATGGAATGATGGCCCCACACCTCTGTTCTGTTTCTATGTATGGGATGGATGATGGCCTCACACCTCTGCCCTGTTTCTATGTATGGGATGGAATGATGACCTCACACCTCTGTCCTATTTCTATGTATGGGATGGATGATGGCCTCACACCTCTGCGCTGTTTCTATGTATGGGATGGAATGATGGCCTCACACCTCTTTCCTGTTTCTATGTATGGGATGGATGATAGCCTCACACATCTGTCCTGTTTCTATGTATGGGATGGAATGATGACCTCACACCTCTGTCCTGTTTCTATGTATGGGATGGATGATGGCCTCACACCTCTGTCCTGTTTCTATGTATGGGATGGAATGATGACCTCACACCTCTGTCCTGTTTTTATGTATGGGATGGAATGATGGCCTCACAACTCTGTCCTGTTTCTATGTATGGGATGGAATGATGGCCTCACACCTCTGTCCTGTTTCTATGTATGGGATGGAATGATGGCCTCACAACTCTGTCCTGTTTCTATGTATGGTATGGAATGATGGCCTCACACCTCTGTCCTGTTTCTATGTATGGTATGGAATGATGGCCTCACACCTCTGTCCTGTTTCTATGTATGGTATGGAATGATGGCCTCACACCTCTGTCCTGTTTCTATGTATGGGATGGAATGATGGCCTCACAACTCTGTCCTGTTTCTATGTATGGGATGGAATGATGGCCTCACACCTCTGTCCTGTTTCTATGTATGGGATGGAATGATGGCCTCACAACTCTGTCCTGTTTCTATGTATGGTATGGAATGATGGCCTCACACCTCTGTCCTGTTTCTATGTATGGTATGGAATGATGGCCTCACACCTCTGTCCTGTTTCTATGTATGGTATGGAATGATGGCCTCACACCTCTGTCCTGTTTCTATGTATGGTATGGAATGATGGCCTCACACCTCTGTCCTGTTTCTATGTATGGTATGGAATGATGGCCTCACAACTCTGTCCTGTTTTTATGTATGGAATGGAATGATGGCCTCACACCTCTGTCCTGTTTCTATGTATGGGATGGATGATGGCCTCACACCTCTGTCCTGTTTCTATGTATGGTATGGAATGATGGCCTCACACCTCTGTTCTGTTTCTATGTATGGGATGGATGATGGCCTCACACCTCTGCCCTGTTTCTATGTATGGGATGGAATGATGGCCTCACACCTCTGTCCTGTTTCTATGTATGGGATGGAATGATGGCCTCACACCTCTGTCCTGTTTCTATGTATGGTATGGAATGATGGCCTCACACCTCTGTCCTGTTTCTATGTATGGGATGGAATGATGGGTCCACACCTTTGTCCTGTTTCTATGTATGGGATAGAATGATGGGTCCACACCTTTGTCCTGTTTCTATGTATGGGATAGAATGATAGAGTGCTTTCTAATCTAATAAAGTAGAGGGTATATTGTCACATATTTCTGACCGCAAACCTCTTTTTGATACCAAGATATTGGTTTATGCCTTTTTAATATGTGTCATCTTGCATATCCTCGTATAATGAATGATTCCTCTTTTTATTCATATCACGTTCTGTAGAGAGAAGAAAGCCGCAGGGCTGAAGATAGCGAAGAAGAAAACGAGGAGGAGGCACACAGATGTAAGACCAAATTTCATTTTTCTACAATGAAAGTATCTCTTTACATGTGCGTAGTGGGTGCGTAATTCCTACTTCCTCCCCAGTGGTGAACTTGCAGCTGGAAGTTAATTGAAACAAAATGCCCATTTCTGTTAGAAGGAGAATAGATAATCTGATTGACTCAATTATACTTTGTGCGTAGATTTACATCTGATAAGAAAGCTGCGGTTAAATTACAACTTTTAACATTGTATGAGTCATTTTTTTAAATGATTTATATTTCTGATCTGTCTTCTGTACTTTCTTCACATGCAAATAAAAAACTGGGAGCAACAGTGTGTCCAGCACCTTCAGGCAACTTTCAGTCAGTGGTTAATAGATGTTCTCCACAACTTGTATTAACCATCTTTCTCCTCTCTCTCTCTCTCTCTCTCTCCCCCCCTGCTCTCTCCTCTCTCTCTCTCTCTCTCCCCCTGCTCTCTCCTCTCTCTCTCTCTCTCTCCCCCTGCTCTCTCCTCTCTCTCTCTCTCTCTCTCTCTCTCTCTCTCCCCCTGCTCTCTCTCTCTCTCTCTCTCTCTCTCTCTCTCTCTCTCCCTGCTCTCTCCTCTCTCTCTCTCTCTCTCCCCCTGCTCTCTTCTCTCTCTCTCTCTCTCTCTCTCTCTCTCTCTCTCTCTCCCTGCTCTCTCCTCTCTCTCTCTCTCTCTCCCCCTGCTCTCTCCTCTCTCTCTCTCTCTCTCTCTCTCTCCCCCTGCTCTCTCCTCTCTCTCTCTCTCTCCCCCTGCTCTCTCCTCTCTCTCTCTCTCTCTCTCTCCCCCTGCTCTCTCCTCTCTCTCTCACTCTCCCCCTGCTCTCTCCTCTCTTCTTTCTCTTCTCTCTCCCCCTCGCTCTCTTCTCTCTCCCCTCTCTCTCTCCCCCCCTGCTCTCCCCTCTCTCTCCCCCCCTGCTCTCCCCTCTCTCTCCCCCCCTGCTCTCCCCTCTCTCTCCCCCCCCTGCTCTCCCTCTCTCTCCCCCCTCCTGCTCTCCCCTCTCTCTCCCCCCTCCTGCTCTCCCCTCTCTCCCCCCCGCTGCTCCCTCCTCTCTCTCTCTCTCCCCCCCGCTGCTCCCTCCTCTCTCTCTCTCTCTCCCCCCCGCTGCTCCCTCCTCTCTCTCTCCCCCACGCTCCTCCCTCCTCTCTCTCTCCCTCCTCTCTCTCTCCCTCCTCTCTCTCTCCCTCCTCTCTCTCTCCCTCCTCTCTCTCTCTCCCTCCTCTCTCTCTCTCCCTCCTCTCTCTCTCCCTCCTCTCTCTCTCCCTCCTCTCTCTCTCCCCCCCCCCCGCTGCTCCCTCCTCTCTCTCTTCTCTCTCTTCTCTCTCTCCCCCCTTGCTCTCTCCTCTCTCTCTCTCTCCCCCCTGCTCTCCTCTCTCTCTCCCTCCCTCCCTCGCTCTCTCCTCTCTCTCTCCCTCCCTTCCTCGCTCTCTACTCTCTCTCTCCCTCCCTTCCTCGCTCTCTACTCTCTCTCTCCCTCCCTTCCTCGCTCTCTACTCTCTCTCTCCCTCCCTTCCTCGCTCTCTACTCTCTCTCTCCCTCCCTTCCTCGCTCTCTACTCTCTCCCCCCCATCGCTCTCGCCTCTCTCTCTGCTTCCTCGCTCTCTCTCTTCTCTAGTTTTTGCCAAGCCTTTTACACCATCTGGGCAACTTTATTCATTTTTTTATGCCCTTTTTTTTAATATAACAATATAACAAAACTGCTCTGTAAATGCAGTTTAATCCAATGCAGGAAAGATGTCTGATCTGTGCTGTATCCAAGGAGGAACAATACAAATTAATCAATGTATTTAGTATTTAGTAAACATTACAGAGGGTTAGATGAAAGTTACATGAAGGTGGAAACCCCCCTTTAAACAGACAAGTCATTTATTGCTTCTGACACTGGTGTAGTTTTATGTAGGGAGCAAAGACGGATGTATTGATAGATGCACAAAGTAATCAATACTTAAGAAACAAAGATGTTTATACTTAAAGCATTTATGGGTAATTGTACAAAGCAAACACTTTCCACTATAGATAAACTTAGGAATGCAGCAGTGAATACAGTCAAGACACGACTAGCATGTGACGGAGATTGTCTAGTTAAGGTGAAATTCTTTAAAATAGATTGATGTGAGAGACGTCCAATAAGGAATGTTTTTGCACAAAAAGTACCCTGCACCCACATGTAGACTTTCTGACCTGAACACACCTGCGCCTACACGTCACCTTGATCTACCAGTCTGTATAATCTGAGAGTCACGGTTCACTGCAAGTAAAATACAAGGTGAAGGTTAATGACGATCTGGATACCAAAAACTAGTTTTAAGTAGCTTGTGAAACTAATACCTCACAGCAAGATTTCTTTTTTTTTCCTCCCGTCAAAGAAAATAGCTATGTAGGGAGTGACTGGACTATATTTGGATTCCTGTAGGACTAAAAAACAAAAAACAACCGGCGTGAGCCACATCTTAATAACATGGTGGCTGGGCACCACTGGTAATATCACCCTTCCCATTTTATGTGACGGTCACCCCCATACTGTCCTGTACTAGTTATAGCTACAGATACATTTCTTTTTAGAAAGAAGACATCCTTGTATACTATTAGTGAATTTCCAATCGCCATATCATAGGGGAAAGCCTCCGCAGCATACTATGTCTGTATCATGTGTATACTGTATATACTACTTTTTATGCATCCTAGGATTTTATTCAACTTTCCAGCTGCTGCCTGGCATTGTGCTGCTACTCAGCTGTCAGCTAGTATTTCCAAGTCTTTTATCATCTCGGTTTTCCCCAATTGTATTAATGTGTAATTAGCATAGATATTACCACTGCCTAAGTGCATAATGCTACATTTATCTACATTATATTTTATCTGCCATAGCTTATGGTCTCCACCAAATATGGGCACATTATCTATTAAGGTCATTAATTCAATGATTAAAACAACAGGACCCAATGTTGATCCCTGTGATATACAACTAATACATTTAGCTCAATCTTAATATATTCCATTTATGACAAAGCTTTATCTTCTATCCTTCAAAAAGTTCTCAACCCATGTACATTCTCTTCCCCCTAGACCTAGTACTCCCGTCTTATGTACCCGACTCTCATGTGGAATAGTATTGAACGCTTTTACAAAAACCAAATGTATCAAATCAACTGTAGAGGAAGATCCAGCTGACACTTAACTCCTGATAAAAGCTAATTCTATTTGTTAGGTATGACTGATTCTACATATGGCCATGCAGGCTATGTGTAAATAAAAATATTGTCTAGAATTAAAAAATTTAAAAAAAAACAATAAATGGACTTGATACCCTTCGTGTAGCTTAGTACTTTGACCCGGAGTGTAGTGCCGCCTTCAGAAATAATGCATTGAGTTTTTCTACTTAATTTGGACCTCTATATAACTATAAGTTTGAATTAGCCTAGTTATATGGATCTTTATCACTTCTTTTATTGGGAGGCTGTACTTAAATCTGTGATGGGCAACCTGATGCTTCCAGGGCCACAAGTGTGGCCCTCCGATCTTCAAAATGGCCGCACATTAGCCTATATTTTAAGATTGAAAAAGCAGCCTGAAAAAGATCTTGTCAGGCAAACATCACCCTCCCCCCCACATGCTTCAAAATTCCACTGTATGTCTTCAGACCTCCACAAAATGCAT